>NC_057798.1:171307971-171310914 GCF_018294505.1 Triticum aestivum
ACCCCGGCGCGCTCGCCCCCGACCCGTCGGCCCTCGCCTCCCTCCTCTCCCCTGCCGGCCATCGTCGGGCCTGCCTCCTCGCCCCTGCACTCTCTGTAAATCCCCCCCCCTCTGCTAGGGTTCTTCATGTTAATTAATTAGGTTATCTATTTAGTTATGAATTTAGCTAGGTTTCAAAATTAGCTAAATTTATATGGAAATTTGAACTGGACATGTGATATGTGCATATGTCATGTTTTGGACATGTCATGTTTGGAAAATGATCCGAGTGGCCTATGTTACGCCGGAATGTTGATTCATTTCCGTTTCGGTGAATTTCAGGCGCTCGATATGTCCATTTTTAGCAAAGGTCATGCCGAAATTTCCCGTGAATAAAGGCATGATTTGTGCTACATAGTTGGCATATCGAGTGCTGGCACATAGATTTCTTTTTATGTCATTTCTCATTTATTCATACTTTTAGAAATAAATGAGGCCACTTAATCATAGGAAACATGTCGAACAACGAAGAAACTGGGCCTTCTGACCAAGATGCAGACGAGATGGATTATGAGGGTGAACAAGAGTACCTTGACTATTTGACTGCTAAGCAAGGTTTGTAGGTCGGCCTCGATGATTGTACTGACGCCGACATCGACACCGACGGCGCCGGCACCGATGGCGGCGCCGAGACCGGTGGGAAAGGTACTGGCGGGGAAGGTACCGGCCCCGATGCCGATACCGAAAAGAGGAAGCATAAGAAGCAGAGGATACGAAACCTAATAAACTAGGGATTGGACGACTTGTGATCACAAAGATGGCACCTGGCAAGTTTGAGCCGTTAGAGACGGAAGAACCTCGCAAGTGCTATGGGAACCAAGTAGGATGCATCCTATGGGAATGCACGAGCATCAACGACGATGACTTAAGGAGTAAAGAACATTTGACGCAGTTGCTCCTAACGAAGTTGCACAAGAGATTCAAGTTCCCCGACCGGGATGATAACATAGAACAATCGTGGGATGATCCAAAGATGAAAAAGATTAACAATCACGCCATGGGCATGTTCAGCAATGATTTGGCCTCCTGGAAAGGGAGGGTGAAACGAGCTATTGAGGCTGATGAACCCCTGTCCAAGATTCTGGAGGAAAATCTGACACTTACGGAAGAGGAGTTCGAAAAGTTCAAGGACACTTGCGCTACCGAGGCAGCCAAGGCTAAGGCTGCGAAATTCAAAAGCCTTCAGCAAAGGAACACGGGGAAGCATCGCCTCGGAAGCCGTGGCTTCCTCGGTAAAAGGCCCATATGGGATAAGGAGGACGCGGAACATGAAGCCGCGGGTCTCCCATACCCCTTCGCGAAGTTCACCAACCCCTTGGAGCATGACTTCATCAGGGCCCGCTACAAGTGGGACAAGGAGAAAAAGGTTTTTTACACGGACAAGATCACGAGGAAATTGATTAGACTACTAGAGAAGCAACACCGGCTTGCAGCCGAAAGCCCTACTTCTCCGATGAGGCCCAAGTGGGACACCCCTCTCAACCGGGCCTTGAACGAACTTAAGGGACTCCCGTTGGACCAGCGGCCGCAATATGGTCGTGTGCACGGCGCTGGAGACGGCGCCACGTGGAAGGTGTTTTACAACGACGGCCCGGAGGCCAAGAAGCAGAAAAAGAAGTTTAGACAGGCGGACATCGATGCAAAGGTGAAGCTTGCGGTCGAGAAAAAAGCAGCTGAGGATGCGAAAAAAGCAGCTGAGGACAAATATGAGTTGCTACAGCATGCAGTCCATGCAGCTGTAACTGCCTGCAGAAATGATTTTGCTACTAACTTGGTTCCAGTTATCATCAACTGGGCGAAGGAAAATCCAGACAAGACGGTACATGATTTCCCGATGCCTAGTTTCGTCGCGAGCAACTCCATGAACAACAACTCCATCGCACCATCACTTGCTCAAGCAACCGGGCCTCCTCTCGCAGCCGCTCCCGCTCATAGCAGCTGTCACGACCGGTTTTCCAATAAAAATATTTATTGAAAAGCCAATCTTTTAAGTCCAGTATGAGAGAAATCCTCTACACTGGCAGACAATTCTTGATACAATAAGCCAGTAGCATAAAATATATTACAGGGTCGAACTACGGCTGCTCAACCAAATTATTACAAGCACGCCAATAATCATACATAATGGCGGACAGAACACAGTGGTGTGGAGACATACTACTGACTTAAGGATAGGCTGGTGGTGGAAAAACACAGCGGGGAGAGAAATACAAGACTCCACGTCTGTCATCTCATCGAGCGTCGAGGAGAGGCTCGATGAATTTATTTGGTAGCGGAAGCGGATATAAAACAGTGGCCAAATCCAGGGTCGCACAAGACTGACTGGGACTCCTCTAAGTGTCGGGCTCGCTATCGAACTCTTCATCCATGAGATCGCCTTCGTCAGCATCTGGCCAAATCAACAAGCCAGTGAGTACTTTGAAAGTACTCGCAAGACAGTTCGGACGTAAGATATAACAAATGCATGCATGGATGCAACATGATTAATTCCTTAATGCACAATAAATAAAACTGGCATAACGGGTAAGTAAAAAGGGAAAACGGCGGTAGTCCGCCTGAAATTCCACAGAACATAAATAAGGACCGATCGGGTGTCTGAAGCGATGCCTCGAAAGGTGAACAAATAAAAATAAGGAAAATGATGCCACAGTCGGGCATCTTAGCGACACCACATAAAGGGCTTTTTAAAAGAAATGCCACGGTCGGACGTCTGAGCGACATCGCAGAAAGGGCTTTAAAAGAAATGCCACAGTCGGACGTCTGAGCAACATCGCAGAAAGGGCTTTAAAAGAAATGCCACAGTCGGACGTCTGAGCGACATCGCAGAAAGGGCTTTAAAAAGAAATGCCACAGTCGGACGTCTGAACGACATCGCAGAAAGGGCTTTAAAAGAAATGCCACAGT
>NC_057798.1:171310924-171320637 GCF_018294505.1 Triticum aestivum
GACATCACATAAAGGGCTTTAAAAGAAATGCCACAGTCGGACGTCTGAGCGACATCGCAGAAAGGGCTTTAAAAAGAAATGCCACAGTCGGACGTCTGAGCGACATCGCAGAAAGGGCTTTAAAAAGGAATGCCACAGTCGGACGTCTGAGCGACATCACAAAAAGGGCTTTTATTCACAAGTAAATAATACTCATAATAAATATTCAATTCATGAAAACAAACGGGTTAGTCCATCCACAGGAGTGATCATTTAACCGGACTTAGCACTCATGCGATTCACCGGAGTCTCTGTCATCAAAGCTGACAATTGATTGGGATAAGAAGGAACGAAACTTGACATGGAAGAGATGATTTGGAGGAATATATGACTCTGCAGAGTTTGTACAAAAATTTTCCCACAGTCAACGGATTTCCGTAGTCACGAAGGACTAGTTCCGTTTACGGTATTTCAGAAGAAAACACAGCTAACCGGTACACACCCATCCTACCTCTCGATGCTAGGAATCACCCTAGTCATCGTCCAAGAAAAACTTTTGAGACGGGGAGATCACAATCTCGAATAGCATGGGATCAAATTTATATACGCGCGCTCTAAGGGGTGCCCCCCTCTCGGTCCCAACCGGAAACACCCATGCCCCCTGACCGGATGACTGGCTTTAATCCAGGGCCATGGAACCATCATCACGGCCTCTCCTCTTTGGTGTGTACCATGAAAGCGGTTTGGAACTTACTAAACCATATTCCTTGCGGAAAACATGTGGTAGTACAAGGAAGGAAATGATAGGTACTGGACCGATATGGTTTGACACTGAAGTCACATAGTCTGGCGTAAGACTGGCATGCTACAACACTGCCGTCGTACCCATCCTCATGCCAACACATGGCCATTCATATTCACATTCATCCACGTATGGATCATCGAACTCACTTACCTCATTATCACATAAAATAGCGTTCATCGGTATACTCACCGGCATGCCATGAAACTAAATAAATGCAAAACATGCCAAGACACTCATCATATCAAAAGTTCAAACATGCTTGCCTGGTACAGAGTAGTCGAAGCCTAGCTCGGTGAAGTTCGCGGCTCCGTCACCTCCTTCGGTATCTACGTTTAAAGAAGATATATGCGCTAACGTAAATACCAAGGAGAGCACACAAGTTAAACCAAATATTTTTCAAATAAACCTGATAAAAAACTAGACAAAATTTTAAAGAGAACAGAAAAAGAATCAATCAAAAATACTTTTCTGATTAAAAGTTATAAGGGTTTTTGTCCAGGGACTTATCTGTAATGAAACAGAAGATTTCCAGGGGCTAGTTTATAAAAGTAGAAAACGCTTCGGTAGCGATTACGCCAGCCCGAAGAGAAAACGTATTTGGCAGAAGGCGTTTTCAGATAACGCTTCGTTTAGAAAGGACAGAGAGGCTGACAGCGGGTCCCACTTGTCATGTTTAAATTTTCAAATGGGAGGGTCGAGGCTCGTCGGCGCCCGAGAGCTGCTGTGGTCGCCGGCGGCGATCCACGGCGAGGCATGGGGATCAGAGGTTACCAATGTGCTCACCGTGTCCTTCCGCAACGGTGGGTGGTGGTGTTGGTCGCCGGTGAGCAGCACGTCGACGGCGGTCTCAACTCCGGCGGACGGTGGTTCGGGCGTGGATGGAGCTCGTCGGAGAGGGCTGCAAAGATTAAATTGAGGTGGGGGTTAGACTACTGGGTGCAAGAGAGGGCTACGGACGAGGTTTGGGCGCCGGAGGTGGCCTCACCGAAGTGAATCGAGCTGGAGGCCGAGGCGGGGCGAGGCGGCCGGAGCTGGGGCAGGAGACCTCCTCGAGGTCCCCCTAGTGGCCTGGCGGGGTGTTGGTGAGTAGTGGAGGTGCTGCGTGCACGAGAGTGAGTTCGGGACTCCTTTATATAGGCGGTCCGAGGCGGTTGCCGTGAACGAGGATCACCGGCGAGCGATTACGGTGGCGCAGTGCTCGGTCGGGGTGGTTAGGGGGTCGAGCATCATCACGGAGGTCCAACGGGTCCGTTTTTGTGTTGAACTGGCCGGGGTTTGGGTGTTAAGGGCGAGCTCGACGGAACGGTGATGGTGCGGGCCCGTCGGCGGCGGAGAGCGCGTTCCGTGCTTGCCGACCACGGTGGCTGTGCTACGGGCGTGCGCTGGCGTGCATGAGGCCACGCGGAGAGCCAGGGAGCGATGGGCGGCGCGGAACGGCGTTCTGCTGTGGTGTGCCTCCTGTCGGCCGCCACGGGAGGTCCCGACGCCGCAGAAGACGTCGGCGAGGGCGAGCCAGCGCGCTACCGACGCCAGGAAGGCTCCACGCACGCGTGTGCAGCTTCGGACAAGAGGAAGAGGCAGCGAGGAACGTGCCAAGGGCACTGTGGCCGTGTGACTGAAACTGACAGACTGAAGATGACACTGAAAACTGAATTTTCTGAACTATGAACAGTAACAGTGCCCACCAGGTGTTCGACCGAATGAAATTGGCCTCTGGTGATTTTTCCTTGAGCTGATTTTTGGTGGAGTGGCTTCTCCTTGCTCAAATAGGCTGCCTGAATTTTGGTGGAATTTTTGGAGGAGTGTAGATATGAATTTCACCAAATTTGGCAAATCTGGTCCAAACTTGCAGAGACTGAATTTTGAAAAATTTGAAAAGAGGAGGAGTGGATCAAGATGGTTCTGGGTTGTGGGTTCAAAGGACAATCCAGGAGAATTGGTTTGAGGTCAAAACTCAAATGCAATAGGGCACTTGCTTTGAAAATCTCTCAGGCTCCAAATAATTTTCAGAATTGAATTGAGGGAAAAATAATTGGAATAAAAATCCAAAACCAGTTTGGATTAGTTGGGACAGAGAATTTAGGTTGATCACAAGTTGTAGGGGAGGTTTTGGAGGGGTTTTACCACATGGGCAAGAATGCCAAGTCATGGTGGTTCCAAGATATGAAAATCCCAAATTTCATGGAGTTTCTTTTTTTTTTAAAAAGAAAAAAAAATTAAACTCCCAAAAAAAAATTTGAGAGAGAACCAACAGAGAAGAAGTTTCAAAAGGTCAAACACCAAAGTTTGAAGCCAGAATAAAAACCTTGCCAAAGAAAAGAAAGTCTCTTAAGAGGAAGGTTTTCTGGAAAATTTTAAATGGCCTCTTTTCAAAAACCACAAAGTTTTTGCTGAAAACCAAAGTAAAAATTTTGGAGTGTCACAACACCTACCCCCTAAGGAAAAATCTCGTCCCCGAGATTTCAGCTGATCCTTAAATAAGTGTGGATGCTCTGTCCGAAGAAAATCCTCACTTCCCAGGTTGCTTCACTGTCGGTGTGATTGCTCCACTGGACTTTGAAAAACTTGATGGTTTTCTGTCGGGTCCTCCTTTCAGACTCCTCTAATATTCTTATGGGACGTTCTCGATAAGTGAGGTCTGGCTGTATGTCAATGTTCTCATGAGATACTTGTTTCTCTGGGTTGCTTACGCACTTCCTTAATTGAGAGACGTGGAACACGTCGTGAATGTCGGACAAGTCTTCGGGTAAGTCTAGCTGGTAGGCTACAGTGCCTCTTCGTGCCACTATGCAAAATGGTCCAATGAATCTTGGTGCTAATTTTCCTTTAATCTTAAACCGTTGCAATCCTCTCATCGGGGATACTCTTAAGTATACGAATTCACCGGGTTCGAAGCTGACCCTACGATGTTTCTGATCATAATAACTTTTCTGTCGACTTTGAGCGGCCTTAAGTCAGTCCCTGATTAGCTTGACTTTTTCCTCGGCTTCTCTGAGCATATCTGGTCCGAAGATGCGGCTGTCTCCGGTCTCTGACCAATTTAACGGGGTACGACATCTCCTTCCGTATAGGGCTTCGAAAGGAGCCATTTGCAGGCTGGCCTGGTAACTGTTGTTGTATGCGAACTCGGCATATGGCAGGCTGTCCTCCCAACTGGTTCCATAGGTGAGGACACATGCTCTCAGCATGTCTTCTAAAACTTGGTTTACGCGTTCTGTTTGTCCATCAGTCTGAGGATGGTATGCGGTACTGAAGGCTAGTTGGGTTCCCAGAGCCTGTTGTAATTGCTCCCAAAATCTTGAGACGAACTGAGTGCCTCTGTCAGAAATTATAGTCTTCGGGACACCGTGCAGACAGACTATGCGGGAAAGATAAATCCTGGCAAGCCTCTGAGTGGTGTAGGTTGTCTTTACTGGAATAAAGTGTGCTAGTTTGGTCAACCTGTCAGTGATGACCCATATGGCATCATTCCCGTGTCGTGACTGAGGTAATCCGACAATAAAATCCATCCCTATTTCATCCCATTTCCACTCAGGTATTTTGTTAGGTTGCAGTAGTCCGGCTGGTCTCTGATGTTCAGCTTTTATGCGTTGACACGAGTCGCAGCATGCAATGAAAGCGGCTATGTCCCTCTTCATACCGTGCCACCAAAATCTTTCCTGAATATCCTTATACATTTTGGTTCCTCCAGGGTGGATCGTATGTGGAGTGGTGTGTGCTTCAGTTAAAACTTGCTGTTTAAGGTCTTCTATGTTTGGCACGCATAGCCTTTCTCCGTACCATAATATTCCTTCATTGTCTATGACGAATTCCGAGGCCTTGCCCATACTCAACTTCCTTTTAATTCCTTCAATGCTGGGGTGACCGGACTGAGCCTCTTTAATTTTCTCCACAAGGTGTGGTTGTATTTCCAAGTTTGATATGGTGCCTTCTGCTACCATTATCAAGTTGAGCTTGACAAATTCTTGATGGAATTCGGGCCTCAAGCTGTTGAGATAGTTCCCGTCGGAGCTGGGGTTCCGACTCAGGGCATCGGCCACTACGTTTGCTTTCCCTGGATGGTAATGGATACCAACATCATAATCCTTTACCAATTCTAACCAGCGGCGTTGCCGTAAATTTAGTTCTGGCTGCGTAAAAATGTATTTGAGGCTTTTGTGATCCGTATATATTTCACATCGATTCCCAAGTAGAAAATGCCTCCATTCCTTGAGTGCATGAATAACTGCTGCCATTTCTAAATCATGAGTGGGATAATTTTCCTCGTGTTTGCGAAGATGCCTTGAAGCGTAGGCGACAACCTTGCCTTCTTGCATCAACACGCATCCGAGACCCTTTCTGGATGCGTCACAAAATACTTCAAAATTCTTGTGTATATCGGGTACAATTAATACTGGTGCTGTTGTTAACTTCCGCTTTAGCTCTTGGAAGCTTTTCTCGCAGGCTTCTGTCCATTCAAACTTCTTATCTTTCTTGAGTAACTGTGTCATAGGCTTGGATATGGTGGAAAATCCTTCAATAAATCTGCGGTAATACCCTGCCATTCCCAAGAAACTTCGTATGTCTGTTACGCTGGCTGGTGACTTCCAGTCAAGTACGGCCTTGACTTTCTCTGGGTCCACTGCTATACCGTCTTGAGTCAGCACGTGGCCTAGAAAACCTACTTGTCTTAGCCAAAATTCGCACTTGCTGAACTTGGCATACAATTGGTGTTTCCTTAGCTCTCCTAGTACAATCCTGAGATGTTCTGCATGCTCTTCTGGTGTTTTGGAGTATACCAGAATATCGTCGATGAATACTACGACGAATTTGTCCATAAACTTCATAAATACTTTGTTCATGAGGGAACAAAATATGCCGGGGCGTTAGTTAATCCAAATGGCATCACTGTGAACTCGTACAGTCCATATCTGGAGGTGAAGGCTGTTTTGGGGATATCTTCCGTTCGTACCTTCAATTGATGGTATCCTGACCTTAAGTCAATCTTTGAGAATACCTTGGCCTGAGCAAGTTGATCAAACAAATCATTTATCCTTGGCATCAGGTATTTGTTTTTGACTGTGACCATGTTAAGTGCTCGATAGTCGATACACAATCTCAGCGTTCCATCCTTCTTCTTGGCAAATAAAATTGGTGATCCCCAAGGTGAGGAGCTGGCCCAAATGTACCCTTTATCCAGTAATTCCTTTATCTGCTTCTTCAATTCGATCAACTCGGATGGTGCCATTCTGTATGGTTTCTTGTATATGGGGGTGGTTCCTGGTGCTAGCTCAATGCGGAATTCTATTTCTCGATCTGGTGGCATGCCTGGCAGCTCTTTAGGGAATACATCTGGAAATTCACACACTACTGGAACCTTGTTTAGCTCAGAAACGTCCACCTTATTTAATCTTGGTTGTCGAGGTCTTTTTCCTTCCTTGGCTGATACTCTTATTGTCTTCCCTTGGTGGTGTGTGAGAATCACGGTCCTGTTGAAACAGTCTATAAAACCTTTATTGGTGGTTAGCCAATCCATCCCTAGGATGACATCCAGTCCTTTATTTTCCAATACAATAAGATTTGCGTAAAACTCCAATCCTTCAAACTCAATGACCACATTCTGACAGTAATTCTGAGAAACTTGCTGAATCCCGGGGGACTTGATTATTATGGATTTCTCCAAAGGAAGCATCGAAAAATTATTTTGCAAAGCAAAACTTTTCGAGATGAAAGAGTGAGAAGCTCCAGAATCAAACAAAACCATTGCAGGTATTGTGTTGACAGGAAACGTACCGAGTACGATATCCGAAGCATTTTGTGCCTCCTCTTTGGTTACGTGGTTCAGATGACCCTTCCTGTGGTTATTGTTGGGATTGAAATTGTTTCGTTTGGGCGCTGAATTATTGTTGTCGTTGTTCGGCTTTGGGGTTGAATTCCTTGGCTTGGGGCACTGTTTGGCATAGTGCCCTTCTTCTCCACAAGCGTAACAAGTAACGCCGGGGCTATAGGTGAATTCCTTGTCCCTTGCATGAAAATTCTTGATTGGGCGTGAGACATTGGATGAGAATTTGGGTGTCCCACTCTTTTTAAAATCTATCTTGCTTCGGTGATTGCGAGTGTGGTTAGTCTGGTCCCTTTTTCGCTTGCGGATATCTTCCAGACTGCGTCTCTCATTTTCCAGAGTAATGGCCTTGTCCACCAGCGTTTTAAAATCAGGAAAAGTGTGCACGACCAGTTGGCGTTTAAGTGCAGGCGCCAGACCGTCAAGGAATTTCTCCATCTTCTTGATTTCAGTCATACGCTCCTCATTGGCGTAGCGGGATAATAGGGTAAATTGACTGTTTTAATCTGACACTGTCATGTTCCTTTGTTTGAGGTCATCAAATTCTCTCTTCTTGATTTTCATAATACTCTTAGGAATATGTGCACCACGGAAACCTTCCTTGAAATCATCCCAGGTTATGTCATTTTCGTTGGGATGCATGTGCAGAAAATTCTCCCACCACGATGCGGCTGCTCCTGTGAGATAGTGTGGAGCATATAGTACTTTCTCGAGATCTGAACACTTTGCAATAATTAATTTCCTCTCCATATCTCGAAGCCAGTCCTCGGCTTCAAGAGGCTTGTCAGTGTGAGAAAATGTTTGAGGACGTGTCTTCTGTAGCTCAGATAACTTGGAATGTTGCTGATACTGTCCATGGTGATTTCCCATGTTGATGACTTGGTTCATTATTTCACGATGTTGTTGCTGACTCTGTTCATAAAGGCGGCACATTTGTGAAAGTGCCGATTCATTTCCCGGTTGGCTTGACTGTCCCTGAGTGAACTCGTTGCTGGGTTGTGCATCATAATTTTCCTCTGATGGAATTGGCATGGAGCGAGTCCAAGGACGAGACATTTTTCACTCTGGGGATATATTTTGTAAAACCCATAAGAAAAGCGGAAAGAGTCGCAAAAAAAACAAATGCATAAAATGCATAAAGCTGGCAAATAGAATTAAATAACTCAGCTTACTTAAGAAGAATAAAACGACTTGCGCACGGAGAAGGACTGCTCATTACACATCTTACACGCGGGCGGTAATTATACAGTACATCACTCAAGATATGCGTACCTAATCCTGACATGTTATTAAGGCTAGTGCACTTCTCCCGATCCTACATGATGCGAAAACAGGCTACTTCTCCCAGCCTATGCACATATCTTACAAAGCGGTACAACACACGGCAGCTAAGCGTACTCAGGCAGAAATGTTGACGACCTCCCTTGCCCTGCCGAGGGCGAGGCGTAGCGAGGTTGGGGACTCGACCTCCTCCTCGCTAATGGGCTCCATACGTGTAGTGTTGCGCAGAGCGGGCGGAGCGGTCGCCAGGGGCGGAGCAACACGTACAGGAGTGGGCGTGAAGGTTGGGGTAGTGCGCGCTGGAGTGGGTGCAATGACTTGGTTAAATTCTTCGGTAGAAGGCAGGCGACGAGTAGGCGTAAAAGATGCTGATGACGAGACAAAAGTCGGTGGCGGAGCGATGGGTAGGAGCTCCCTCCTGTTGGCAGCACAGCCATGGACTGAGTCCATGCGGGTAGCTACGAAGTCGTCCACCAGGTTGTCGAAGGCTGCCTCCAGGGCCCGGAGATACTCAATGAGCATCTCAAAAGCCTCGTCTCGTTCTTCTCTGGGGCAGGAGTATGCGTAGTGACAGGTGTAAGGCACATGGCACGGAAGATAACGGTAACGACGAGTCTTCATCACGGGAAGGACATCCCTGAGACTAGCTATCGCCCCGCGGGCTGCCATCTGCATAGCATGCCTCTCCGTAGGCATGGCTCTTCCCACGAACCGGAAGCGGCGTAACTCACCACGCCCTCCCCTGAACTGCACCACGGCCTGGTGCATGGTCAGACTGTCGTTGACTCGGTGCTGGTAGAGTGTGAAGACTGGGCGCACGGATGGCCCCATCGCGACCTGAACGATGGAAGAAAGAAGCTTGACGAACCCATCGGGTACGTTGGCGAAGGTCTGAGACTCGCAGCTGACGTCGGCCATCTATAAAAGTAGGCAAAATTCTGCAGGGTCAGATCATAAATTTATGCTGACTGACAGAAAATGACCACCATTGCAAAAATATAAATTAGCTCTATCAGGCTAATAACCAATTAGCGATCGCACCTAGTGGCTTCCTACAGTCAGCCTGGCTCTGGTACCAAGCTTGTCACGACCGGTTTTCCAATAAAAATATTTATTGAAAAGCCAATCTTTTAAGTCCAGTATGAGAGAAATCCTCTACACTGGCAGACAATTCTTGATACAATAAGCCAGTAGCATAAAATATATTACAGGGTCGAACTACGGCTGCTCAACCAAATTATTACAAGCACGCCAATAATCATACATAATGGCGGACAGAACACAGTGGTGTGGAGACATACTACTGACTTAAGGATAGGCTGGTGGTGGAAAAACACAGCGGGGAGAGAAATACAAGACTCCACGTCTGTCATCTCATCGAGCGTCGAGGAGAGGCTCGATGAATTTATTTGGTAGCGGAAGCGGATATTAAACAGTGGCCAAATCCAGGGTCGCACAAGACTGACTGGGACTCCTCTAAGTGTCGGGCTCGCTATCGAACTCTTCATCCATGAGATCGCCTTCGTCAGCATCTGGCCAAATCAACAAGCCAGTGAGTACTTTGAAAGTACTCGCAAGACAGTTCGGACGTAAGATATAACAAATGCATGCATGGATGCAACATGATTAATTCCTTAATGCACAATAAATAAAACTGGCATAACGGGTAAGTAAAAAGGGAAAACGGCGGTAGTCCGCCTGAAATTCCACAGAACATAAATAAGGACCGATCGGGTGTCTGAAGCGACGCCTCGAAAGGTGAACAAATAAAAATAAGGAAAATGATGCCACAGTCGGGCATCTTAGCGACACCACATAAAGGGCTTT
>NC_057798.1:171320647-171321332 GCF_018294505.1 Triticum aestivum
ACGTCTGTCATCTCATCGAGCGTCGAGGAGAGGCTCGATGAATTTATTTGGTAGCGGAAGCGGATATAAAACAGTGGCCAAATCCAGGGTCGCACAAGACTGACTGGGACTCCTCTAAGTGTCGGGCTCGCTATCGAACTCTTCATCCATGAGATCGCCTTCGTCAGCATCTGGCCAAATCAACAAGCCAGTGAGTACTTTGAAAGTACTCGCAAGACAGTTCGGACGTAAGATATAACAAATGCATGCATGGATGCAACATGATTAATTCCTTAATGCACAATAAATAAAACTGGCATAACGGGTAAGTAAAAAGGGAAAACGGCGGTAGTCCGCCTGAAATTCCACAGAACATAAATAAGGACCGATCGGGTGTCTGAAGCGATGCCTCGAAAGGTGAACAAATAAAAATAAGGAAAATGATGCCACAGTCGGGCATCTTAGCGACACCACATAAAGGGCTTTTTAAAAGAAATGCCACGGTCGGACGTCTGAGCGACATCGCAGAAAGGGCTTTAAAAGAAATGCCACAGTCGGACGTCTGAGCAACATCGCAGAAAGGGCTTTAAAAGAAATGCCACAGTCGGACGTCTGAGCGACATCGCAGAAAGGGCTTTAAAAAGAAATGCCACAGTCGGACGTCTGAACGACATCGCAGAAAGGGCTTTAAAAGAAATGCCACAGT